>NC_090247.1:76014483-76024483 GCF_037325665.1 Littorina saxatilis
AACTGAACAGTTTTGAACTCTTACAAAAGTTGGTAACGAGAGAGACGATCCTTCTTCTTAACGTTCTGGCGTTGAGAATGAATGACAAGTATTATGAAGATATGATCTAATAAGTTGGTCACTTGGGCGGGGATATAGCTCAGTTGGTAGCGCGCTGGATTTGTATTCAGTTGGCCGCTGTCAGCGTGAGTTCGATCCCAGGTTCGGCGGAAATTTATTTCACAGAGTCAACTTTGTGTGCAGACTCTCTTTGGTGTCCGAACCTCCCCCCGTGTACACTACATTGGGTGTGCACGTTAAAGATCCCACGATTGACAAAAGGGTCTCTCCTGGCAAAATTGCTTAGGCACAGTTAATAATTGTCTATCTATACCCGTGTGACTTGGAATAATAGGCCGTGAAAGGTAAATATGCGCCGAAATGGCTGCAATCTACTGGCCGTATAAAATTTCATCTCAAACGGCATCACTGCAGAGCGCCTAGAACTGTACCCACGGAATATGCGCGATATAAGCCTCATTGATTGATTGTTCATCTGGAACGGGCACTATACAAAGTGTTACTGTTTTCATTGTTCATGTATCGAATGTTCATGAATAAAAACCCGTCACGATGTCATGACTCAGATCAAAAGATGACGTATGTATACTGAGAAACTCAGCACGCTATTGTTGACCAATCTGTATATAGAAACAAGTGATGTCCCGTCTATTTTCCGAAAATGTTTGACAACATGAAATACATCACAGCTTAACATATACCACATACGGCCACCCGGAAAAGCCATTAAAGGAAACCAGAAACAGTTGAAATATCGCCATACACTCACTACATAAACCACAGTCACTTCCCTGTCTTTCTACTCTTCACCGCGAGAAAGTCAGCCATCATTGGACCGGATCTGGGCGGAATCAGAGACCGTGAAGAGATCAATTGGACAGGAATATAACTGTCAGAGGCCGCGCCGGGGATCCCCGGTT
Source organism: Littorina saxatilis (assembly GCF_037325665.1). Classification (NCBI taxonomy): domain Eukaryota; kingdom Metazoa; phylum Mollusca; class Gastropoda; order Littorinimorpha; family Littorinidae; genus Littorina; species Littorina saxatilis. The sequence goes on from NC_090247.1 coordinate 76,015,464, forward strand.
TACACCGGTGTGGATCAGCAAGGCGGCATGGCCTCGTGATCACAAGGCGCTATCAAAGGCGTGTTTAAAGTCCACAACTGTCAGTCAGGTCTCCAACACCCCGAGACGTGTCACATCCATCGTCAGCCTCTGTCTCCGCCAAGCTTAGTTGGGGCACAACGCACCCACAGGAAAGGACTAGAACCGAACTGAAGACTCGGAAAGAAATGTGCAACTGAAAAGTAACAACACTCTTGAAGAAGTACGACCAGAAACGTCACAGGTTAAGATAAACGAAAAAATAACTTCTGGAGAAAAGATTATCCTCGGAGACAAGCAAGGAAATTGGAAATCTAAGGACTAGACTCTCGGATCTTTGTGTAGATCTGAAATTGAGACAGACTTTTGAAGTGATCTTGGAACCAAGATGGCGGCCACAGGAAGTGGCCTTGTGGGATGCCTACTGTTGATGGTGACGAGAGGAGTGTTCTCCATGAGCAACTGTAACACAGAAAGTGGTAAGTTGTCCAACATATTGTTTTGAGAAAAAAATGGGAAGAAGGAGATTTTGGATGATTTGTCTACGCTTTTCTGGTCTGTCTAAGTACTTCCAGATATTGCGCATAGCTCAAACTGCTCCTCTACCCAATGCACTTGTCCATGATGCATTGCAAGATTTCCCAACCAATGAGGTGATTTCAGGTCTCTCCAGTTTTGGTTTGTGTATCGCTGGTCAACTGAAACTTGCCTGAGTTGTTTGGATTTCTTTATGCTACTGTTTCTCTTTTAACATCGAGGGGGAATCGAGACGAGGGTTGTGGTGTATGTGTGTGTGTCTGTCTGTCTGTCTGTCAGTCTGTGCGTGTGTGTGTGTGTAGAGCGATTCAGACTAAATTACTGGACCGATCTTTATGAAATTTGATATGAGAGTTCCTGGGAATGAAATCCCCGGACGTTTTTTTCATTTTTTGGATAAATACTTTTGATGACGTCATATCCGCCTTTTTGTAAAAGTTGAGGCGGCACTGTCACACCCTCATTTTTCAATCAAATTGATTGAAATTTTGGCAAAGCAATCTTTGACAAAGGCCGGGATTTGGTATTGCATTTCAGCTTGGTGGCTTAAAAACTAATGAGTAAGTTTGGTCATTAAAAATCGGAAACTTGTAATTAAAATTATTTGTTTTATTAAACGATCCAAAAACAATTTCATCTTATTCTTCGTCATTTTCTGATTCCAAAAACATATAAATGTGTTATATTTGGATTAAAAACAAGCTCTGAAAATTAAAAATATAAAAATTATGATCAAAATTAAATTTTCTAAATCGATTTAAAAACAATTTCATCTTATTGCTTGTCGGTTCCTGATTCAAAAAACATATAGATATGATATGTTTGGTTTAAAACACGCTCAGAAAGTTAAAACGAAGAGAGGTACAGAAAAGCGTGCTATGCACAGCGAAACCACTACAGCGCACAAGCGGCGGACTACGGTCATTGTGAAAAAATGCAGTGCGTTCAGTTTCATTCTGTGAGTTCGACTGAGCTTGACTAAATGTTGTATTTTCGCCTTACGCGACTTGTTCTATACTTACTTTGTCCAACTCTCGAAGTTTCTAATTGCTATCAGAATCTATATGATTTTTGTGTGTCTGTGTAGAACATTTATTTTATTTTATTTTTGTTTATATGTCTCCCCTTTGTCTTTTCGTCTTTCCGTTGTTTATCGGGAATTTTTTTTGTAACATTTAAGAGAAAGAAAAACCCATCACTTTATTGTTTTTTTCTCTCTCCTTTTCTTATTGTTTGTCTGCTCACGCCTTTTAGCAGTGTTTTGTGTCTATCGATCAATCGATTTTGTGGATGGGATTTGCCCATCCCCTTCACTTTTTTGGGTTTTGTGCTGAAAGACAATTCCCTCATAACTGTCGCTCATTATTGAGGTTTTGAGCGATTTTCTCCCTTCCTTTATTTTGCCTGCTTGCAGTTTTTGTGCCCGTTCATGTGCCCGTTCTTGTGGCCGTTCTTGTGCCCGTTTTTGTGCCCGTTCTTGTGCCCGTTTTTGTGCCCGTTCTTGTGGCCGTTCTTGTGCCCGTTCTTGTGCCCGTTCTTGTGCCCGTTCTTGTGCCTGTTCTTGTGCCCGTTCTTGTGCCCGTTCTTGTGCCCGTTCTTGTGCCCGTTCTTGTGCCTTTTCTGGTTGTTGATCGGAGCTGCTTCTCTGTTTAGTTCCTTTTTTCATGTCCGTGTTTCTGTTTGTCTGTGGGATGGTTGGGTGTCATTTGTTTTACACAAGGGGTTGGTATAAGTTGTAAGGCTAGTGTTTCTGTTTGTCTGTGGGATGGTTGGGTGTCATTTGTTTTACAGACGGGGTTGGTATAAGTTGTAAGGCTAGTGTTTCTGTTTGTCTGTGGGATGGTTGGGTGTCGTTTGTTTTACAGAAGGGGTTGGTATAAGTTGTAAGGCTAGTGTTTCTGTTTGTCTGTGGGATGGTTGGGTGTCATTTGTTTTACAGAATGGGTTGGTATAAGTTGTAAGGCTAGTGTTTCTGTTTGTCTGTGGGATGGTTGGGTGTCATTTGTTTTACACAAGGGGTTGGTATAAGTTGTAAGGCTAGTGTTTCTGTTTGTCTGTGGGATGGTTGGGTGTCATTTGTTTTACACAAGGGGTTGGTATAAGTTGTAAGGCTAGTGTTTCTGTTTGTCTGTGGGATGGTTGGGTGTCATTTGTTTTACACAAGGGGTTGGTATAAGTTGTAAGGCTAGTGTTTCTGTTTGTCTGTGGGATGGTTGGGTGTCATTTGTTTTACAGAATGGGTTGGTATAAGTTGTAAGGCTAGTGTTTCTGTTTGTCTGTGGGATGGTTGGGTGTCATTTGTTTTACAGAAGGGGTTGGTATAAGTTGTAAAGCTAGTGTTTCTGTTTGTCTGTGGGATGGTTGGGTGTCATTTGTTTTACAGAAGGGGTTGGTATAAGTTGTAAGGCTAGTGTTTCTGTTTGTCTGTGGGATGATTGGGTGTCATTTGTTTTACAGAAGGGGTTGGGTGTCATTTGTTTTACAGAAGGGGTTGGTATAAGTTGTAAGGCTAGTGTTTCTGTTTGTCTGTGGGATGATTGGGTGTCATTTGTTTTACAGAAGGGGTTGGGTGTCATTTGTTTTACAGAAGGGGTTGGTATAAGTTGTAAGGCTAGTGTTTCTGTTTGTCTGTGGGATGATTGGGTGTCATTTGTTTTACACAAGGGGTTGGTATAAGTTGTAAGGCTAGTGTTTCTGTTTGTCTGTGGGATGGTTGGGTGTCATTTGTTTTACAGAAGGGGTTGGTATAAGTTGTAAGGCTAGTGTTTCTGTTTGTCTGTGGGATGATTGGGTGTCATTTGTTTTACAGAAGGGGTTGGGTGTCATTTGTTTTACAGAAGGGGTTGGTATAAGTTGTAAGGCTTGTGTTTCTGTTTGTCTGTGGGATGATTGGGTGTCATTTGTTTTACAGAAGGGGTTGGTATAAGTTGTAAGGATAGTGTTTCTGTTTGTCTGTGGGATGGTTGGGTGTCATTTGTTTTACACAAGGGGTTGGTATAAGTTGTAAGGCTAGTGTTTCTGTTTGTCTGTGGGATGGTTGGGTGTCATTTGTTTTACAGAAGGGGTTGGTATAAGTTGTAAGGCTAGTGTTTCTGTTTGTCTGTGGGATGGTTGGGTGTCATTTGTTTTACACAAGGGGTTGGTATAAGTTGTAAGGCTAGTGTTTCTTTTTGTCTGTGGGATGGTTGGGTGTCATTTGTTTTACACAAGGGGTTGGTATAAGTTGTAAGGCTAGTGTTTCTGTTTGTCTGTGGGATGGTTGGGTGTCATTTGTTTTACACAAGGGGTTGGTATAAGTTGTAAGGCTAGTGTTTCTGTTTGTCTGTGGGATGGTTGGGTGTCATTTGTTTTACAGAAGGGGTTGGTATAAGTTGTAAGGCTAGTGTTTCTGTTTGTCTGTGGGATGGTTGGGTGTCATTTGTTTTACAGAAGGGGTTGGTATAAGTTGTAAGGCTAGTGTTTCTGTTTGTCTGTGGGATGGTTGGGTGTCATTTGTTTTACAGACGGGGTTGGTATAAGTTGTAAAGCTAGTGTTTCTGTTTGTCTGTGGGATGGTTGGGTGTCATTTGTTTTACACAAGGGGTTGGTATAAGTTGTAAGGCTAGTGTTTCTGTTTGTCTGTGGGATGGTTGGGTGTCATTTGTTTTACACAAGGGGTTGGTATAAGTTGTAAGGCTAGTGTTTCTGTTTGTCTGTGGGATGGTTGGATGTCATTTGTTTTACAGAAGGGGTTGGTATAAGTTGTAAGGCTAGTGTTTCTGTTTGTCTGTGGGATGGTTGGTGTCATTTATTTTACAGAAGGGGTTGGTATAAGTTGTAAGGCTAGTGTTTATGTTTGTCTGTGGGATGGTTGGTGTCATTTATTTTACAGAAGGGGTTGGTATAAGTTGTAAGGCTAGTGTTTCTGTTTGTCTGTGGGATGGTTGGGTGTCATTTGTTTTACAGAAGGGGTTGGTATAAGTTGTAAGGCTAGTGTTTCTGTTTGTCTGTGGGATGGTTGGGTGTCATTTGTTTTACAGAAGGGGTTGGTATAAGTTGTAAGGCTAGTGTTTCTGTTTGTCTGTGGGATGGTTGGGTGTCATTTGTTTTACACAAGGGGTTGGTATAAGTTGTAAGGCTAGTGTTTCTGTTTGTCTGTGGGATGGTTGGGTGTCATTTGTTTTACACAAGGGGTTGGTATAAGTTGTAAGGCTAGTGTTTCTGTTTGTCTGTGGGATGGTTGGGTGTCATTTGTTTTACACAAGGGGTTGGTATAAGTTGTAAGGCTAGTGTTTCTGTTTGTCTGTGGGATGGTTGGGTGTCATTTGTTTTACAGAAGGGGTTGGTATAAGTTGTAAGGCTAGTGTTTCTGTTTGTCTGTGGGATGGTTGGGTGTCATTTGTTTTACAGAAGGGGTTGGTATAAGTTGTAAGGCTAGTGTTTCTGTTTGTCTGTGGGATGATTGGGTGTCATTTGTTTTACAGAAGGGGTTGGGTGTCATTTGTTTTACAGAAGGGGTTGGTATAAGTTGTAAGGCTAGTGTTTCTGTTTGTCTGTGGGATGATTGGGTGTCATTTGTTTTACAGAAGGGGTTGGGTGTCATTTGTTTTACAGAAGGGGTTGGTATAAGTTGTAAGGCTAGTGTTTCTGTTTGTCTGTGGGATGATTGGGTGTCATTTGTTTTACACAAGGGGTTGGTATAAGTTGTAAGGCTAGTGTTTCTGTTTGTCTGTGGGATGGTTGGGTGTCATTTGTTTTACAGAAGGGGTTGGTATAAGTTGTAAGGCTAGTGTTTCTGTTTGTCTGTGGGATGATTGGGTGTCATTTGTTTTACAGAAGGGGTTGGGTGTCATTTGTTTTACAGAAGGGGTTGGTATAAGTTGTAAGGCTTGTGTTTCTGTTTGTCTGTGGGATGATTGGGTGTCATTTGTTTTACAGAAGGGGTTGGTATAAGTTGTAAGGCTAGTGTTTCTGTTTGTCTGTGGGATGGTTGGGTGTCATTTGTTTTACACAAGGGGTTGGTATAAGTTGTAAGGCTAGTGTTTCTGTTTGTCTGTGGGATGGTTGGGTGTCATTTGTTTTACAGAAGGGGTTGGTATAAGTTGTAAGGCTAGTGTTTCTGTTTGTCTGTGGGATGGTTGGGTGTCATTTGTTTTACACAAGGGGTTGGTATAAGTTGTAAGGCTAGTGTTTCTTTTTGTCTGTGGGATGGTTGGGTGTCATTTGTTTTACACAAGGGGTTGGTATAAGTTGTAAGGCTAGTGTTTCTGTTTGTCTGTGGGATGGTTGGGTGTCATTTGTTTTACACAAGGGGTTGGTATAAGTTGTAAGGCTAGTGTTTCTGTTTGTCTGTGGGATGGTTGGGTGTCATTTGTTTTACACAAGGGGTTGGTATAAGTTGTAAGGCTAGTGTTTCTGTTTGTCTGTGGGATGGTTGGGTGTCATTTGTTTTACAGAAGGGGTTGGTATAAGTTGTAAGGCTAGTGTTTCTGTTTGTCTGTGGGATGGTTGGGTGTCATTTGTTTTACAGACGGGGTTGGTATAAGTTGTAAAGCTAGTGTTTCTGTTTGTCTGTGGGATGGTTGGGTGTCATTTGTTTTACACAAGGGGTTGGTATAAGTTGTAAGGCTAGTGTTTCTGTTTGTCTGTGGGATAGTTGGGTGTCATTTGTTTTACACAAGGGGTTGGTATAAGTTGTAAGGCTAGTGTTTCTGTTTGTCTGTGGGATGGTTGGATGTCATTTGTTTTACAGAAGGGGTTGGTATAAGTTGTAAGGCTAGTGTTTCTGTTTGTCTGTGGGATGGTTGGTGTCATTTATTTTACAGAAGGGGTTGGTATAAGTTGTAAGGCTAGTGTTTATGTTTGTCTGTGGGATGGTTGGTGTCATTTATTTTACAGAAGGGGTTGGTATAAGTTGTAAGGCTAGTGTTTCTGTTTGTCTGTGGGATGGTTGGGTGTCATTTATTTTACAGAAGGGGTTGGTATAAGTTGTAAGGCTAGTGTTTCTGTTTGTCTGTGGGATGGTTGGTGTCATTTATTTTACAGAAGGGGTTGGTATAAGTTGTAAGGCTAGTGTTTCTGTTTGTCTGTGGGATGGTTGGTGTCATTTATTTTACACAAGGGGTTGGTATAAGTTGTAAGGCTAGTGTTTCTGTTTGTCTGTGGGATGGTTGGTGTCATTTATTTTACACAAGGGGTTGGTATAAGTTGTAAGGCTAGTGTTTCTGTTTGTCTGTGGGATGGTTGGGTGTCATTTGTTTTACACAAGGGGTTGGTATAAGTTGTAAGGCTAGTGTTTCTGTTTGTCTGTGGGATGGTTGGGTGTCATTTGTTTTACAGACGGGGTTGGTATAAGTTGTAAGGCTAGTGTTTATGTTTGTCTGTGGGATGGTTGGGTGTCATTTGTTTTACACAAGGGGTTGGTATAAGTTGTAAGGCTAGTGTTTCTGTTTGTCTGTGGGATGGTTGGGTGTCATTTGTTTTACAGAATGGGTTGGTATAAGTTGTAAGGCTAGTGTTTCTGTTTGTCCGTGCGCTTGTCTAGTACTCTGTTTAAGTCTGCATGTGCAATTTATGTCACAATTTGTCTGTAGCTTCTTGCTTTTTCTGTCTCCTGTGTCCGTCTAGACTATGCTTCATGGCATTGCAAAAGTTTCAGTTTTCACTGCCCCCTGTTTCTCCAATTTCTTACGTGGATGCGCGCGGCTGAATTTATGCTGATGCAGATTCGTTTTTATAGAGCGAACTTTAGCCCTTGTTCACAAAATATCGGCACTAAACGTCAGATGAAAAAGCAGACAATCCCGTATTAAACACACACTGAAGTCACGAATGTTCACCAGATGGATTTAATACATCATGCTCTGTAGATTCTTGCCTCGTAACACGAACAACATAGCAGACTTTGCATTTTACATACTACGTTTCTGGTGTTTTCCAAGTGTATTGCAACAGGAATGGTAAAAAAACCAGTTGTTTTGGACAAGGAATGACACGATTGAATCGATTTATTAAAAAACAAAGGTGTGCAAATGTATGTTACAATAGCAGAAAGCGAGCAAAATGGACGATTTTGGTGATTTTAAAACAATTTGAACAACCTACTAACGTGGTCATCTTTTTTACTTTTAGTGTTTTATTATTATCATTATTATCATTTAAAAAAAGAAAAAGAATATGGACCTTTGTGCTCGTTAAGTAATAGTCGGGGACATAATGACTTTGTGCCATCTGTCTCGTTACGTGTTTGGTCACACAACCATCGTTTGGAGGTATGGGGGTGGGGGAGGGGGGGTGTGGGGGGGGGGTGTTTGGGGGTGGGGGGTCACAGTATCCAAAGCCACCGTTCTTTGGAGAAAGCAGCGAAATCTTCGCAACTGACGAGAACAGTAAAGACATTTATCTTCATATTTGTAACGTTTTTTGAATATCCCTAGGGACGAAAGAGTGTGTAAGCTGTGTGGAAGTGGTGAGCTAGGAGATGGATTCCACTTTTTGTTTAATTGTCAATATGAGTGTCGTGAAAGAACGAAAGACATATATTGGAACAAATGTTATAAAATATAATGCTTTGAATGTAAAATCAAAAAATAAGTTGGTTAAGTTGGCTAAGTTTGTTAGTGTTATTATGAGTTATTTTCGCTAGATGATCTACGTGTTTCGTTGTGTTTTGTTGTGGTCCTTACTCTGTTGGTTTTGTCTGTTTGGTTTTTTGTTTTTGTTTAGTTTGGTTTTTCTCTTAATTTTGTGAGGTAGAGCTCTAGTTGATGAAGATGTGGTTTCTTTTTGTTAGTGTGTTATGTTTTTCTTTTGGTGTTTAATTAAATACACTGTTTGCTGTGCCTGCGTGCACTCTCATTGTGCGTGTGACTTCATTATTGTGTATTTGTGTTTGCTTAAATGCCTTATGGGCCTAAAGCCGAAATAAAACCTTGTAATCCAACCGCCACATCCATAGCCGCCGACTAAACGATTTAGAAAACAAATAGATGGACTGCATGCAACGTTGCCTTTACTGATACAGTCACATCCACATGATATCACGCATGGGCGATTCCATTTCGTCGCATGCCCGTGTGCGTGAGTAACTTTGGTTAGCATGGAGGACATTATGAAATCTCGTGAATTAGCTTCTGTGTGAAGAACTAAATGGAATTGAGTGATGGTGGTCGCAGCTAAATTCAACTATTTGGTTGTGTCTGAGAGGAATTTGCTCGACAGGCCATGGCATGCACTGACTAGACGAGCAAAGACGAACTAGTTTTCTAGACGGGCGCAGTGGCGTGTTGGTAAGACGTCGGCCTCCTAATCGGGAGGTCGTGAGTTCGAATCCCGGTCGCTGCCGCCTGGTGGGTTAAGAGTGGAGATTTTTCCGATCTCCCAGGTCAACTTATGTGCAGACCTGCTAGTGACTTAACCCCCTTCGTGTATACACGCAAGCACAAGACCAAGTGCGCACGGAAAAGATCCTGTAATCCATGTCAGAG
>NC_090247.1:76029483-76054483 GCF_037325665.1 Littorina saxatilis
TTCCTCCTAGGTTTAGTTTTCCTAGATCCGGGGGGTCAGGGGGGGGGGGTGGGGGGGTGGGGGGGGGTGGGGGGGGGGGGGGGGGTCGGAAAGGGGGCTCCTGTAGGGAGGCCGTCTAGACCGATGGCGTCCGACTATTATAAGATGTTTGATGGGTTGTTGACAGACCAGCTTTTTTGTCGGTCCGAGGGGGAGCATATCGTCTTTTGTTTCATATTTATTGACCAAGGCCGAAGGCCGCGGTCAATAAATATGAAACAAAAGTCGATATGCCCCCCGAGGACCGACAAAAAAGCTGGTCTGGCAATAAACCATCAAACATCGTTTTTGTCATCATTTTGGTGGTTCAACATTAAGTGAAAAATCAACACAGGGAGCCATGGTTTGAAACGCGAGTTCTGTTATTATAATGCATGTTCGGGGCCCCAGCACGTTGTTCAAAGCTGGCGTGCGAAAGCAACTTACTGTGTGTGATTTGAGTTTATAATGTTGAGACAAGTATGTCAGGTTTGAGGATGCGAAGTTCTGTAGGTTCCGACTACAGAGTGGTGTGTGAAACCAACAGCAAGCGCCTTTGAGACGATAGTGCCCACATGTTGCATTCGAGCGATGGGATTGTCGTATTTCAAACGAGGTGATTTGCTTGCACAGTCAGCGTTGACCATCTCACAACAGATCTGTTATGTGGATTATCGTGCGACGTTCGAATCGGGGGCAAGGAATCGCAGGAAGCAAAGATGAGTCTTTTTCCATTGTCACCTTTCTTTCCGGTTGTTGGTGCATATAATATTGTGCGGACAAAATGATGCGACGGCGAGTGTTTTTTGCCTCCAAGATTTTGTGGTGTGGGTATTGTTTTGCTCGTTTCATACCCACACCAAAACCTGAAACACACCCCACCCCACCCTCCCCCTCCCTCACAATCAGTCCATGAACACAAACACTGACACACACAAATTAATGATCAAGTTACCCCCCCCCCCCCCCCCCAACCCTTCACTTGCACACCTGCAACGCAGACGATCATATTATTGATTAAATATTCATATAGGTCAGTGTTGGGTTTTTTGTTCTTGTTTGTGTTATTGCAGAATCGGTTTTCTCTTATTGCTACACGTGTCTCTTCATTACATTTCACCATCGCCCTACCACCCTGCCCCTCTCGGTATTCCACCCCTCGGTTTTCAGTGGTAAATATTAGTAATCGAATATTGAAGCTACGTTGAGTCAAAGGTCACAGAAGATTTGCATCGTGCAGCACTGCACGAATTGGGTCAAAGGACACAAACGATTTGCGTCGTGCCGCGAAGGAAAGATAATCGCGATCTTGTTTCTCATTGCCTCTCTGTTTTTCATTAGACTTGTCATTCTGCTTGCTCGGCTTTGTCAGATGTCTTCATTTCTTGTTGCTATGTTCTTTGCTTTTTTATTATTATTTTTTTATTTGCGCTTAGTTTATCGATACAACGTCTTGTGCACGGGTCAAAATGTGTGTGTCAGGGGTCAATTGGTTTGACTTAAACTTACGTTCGTGTTTCTCCAAACAGAGATACACGCACTCCATGACTTTGTGAGAAGATAAAACATATCGATAGGTTTCATTTGTTTGCGATAAAGCATAAATGTATGACCTTTGATGAGGTAGTTTTGTTTTTTGTTTACGTTTGCCAGTTCGTATTTGGAACTTGGCGAAGCAGTGTCGTCTGTTTAGGTCTGGGGAAACGCCAATGAAAAGAGCCGAAGAATCCTCGAGCGTTTCTATTGGGTTTGCTTTTGATTATCCATGTAATAGGGCTTCCTGCAACTATGGTAACCGGGGATTTATTCCCCGGGGAACATGAGATTTATTTCCCAGGTGCTTGTGAATGAAAACTCGTGAAAATGATGACAAATTTATTTGTCTCTGGTTTGAGCTTCTTACTTTCGTCTGCATGGTTTGCATCTCCCTTCGACTTCTGTCTCTGTTTTTTAAAATTCTGAGGAGGAAAGTCGTTTGTTTATTTCGACATTTCTGATTGTTTTCCAGGTGCTAGGAGACAGGTTGAGTCACTCGCACTGACTCTGGTTGTTTATATCTAGATGGCTTACTTCCCTTTGCTTTTCTGTTTTACATTTTAGATGCCGTCTGATTGTGTCGTATGTCTGTGTGTCGTGCTCTCTGTCTGTCTGTCTGTCTGTCTTTCTGTCTTTCTGTCTGTCTGTCTGTCTGTCACTCCCTCTTTGTTATTACGTAATGAACGAAGAGAAATGCAATCGTGGCGGAAGCGAGAAAACAAAAACAAACGATTCATTCGTCTGCGTTGCACTATTCCGAGAAGACCTCCGCTCAGCTAATGTTTTGCTTTTTATCACCGAAGAAATATCCGAAGCACGAAAGCATTGCACGGTGTCTGGGACAGCAGAATCAGTCAAATGTTATTTGCATTTGCAAAGCCGCATCACAGCAAGCGAGCGCACGCAGTAAACAACACATTTGTCTGATTTTATTGATATTTTGGAAAAAGAAAACAAATTGAATTGATGTTGACACAGCGAACAGAACTGAGCATCCCAACACTTACAGCCTCCATTATATTGCAAAGAAAGCTTTCAGAAATGTGTGATTTTATCAAGGGAAAGCACTCGTCCTTATACCTTTCCTCACATCCGGGAGACACAATTTTATGCCCACCAATAAATTCAATTCCCTTGTGTTATGTGCTCTGTGTAGAAAAAGTAGTCTTATGTGCTCTGTGTAGAAAAACTAGTCTTATGTGCTTTGTGTAGAAAAACTAGTCTTATGTGCTCTGTGTAGAAAAACTAGTCTTATGTGCTCTGTGTAGAAAAACTAGTCTTATGTGCTCTGTGTAGAAAAACTAGTCTTATGTGCTCTGTGTAGAAAAACTAGTCTTATGGAAATCGGTCTGACAAGATTATCATGAACGCCTGGGGAACGTTGCCTTCGGGAAAAAGTATGTCCAACGCAAAATGTGGTAATAACCTTATAGGCGCCATTACTGAAAATAGAACATTACTAACTCTTTTCCGGATCACGAACTCTTTTGATGAACAAACTGTGTACTGCAAAGAATACTCAGAACAAAGGAACTAAGGCAGAGACAATTGGGAACAGCAAAGGTATAGAAACAGAACCAATGAGACCATCCTCTAAATGTATTACTATTTTTTTTAACGAGGTTGGGTACTTTAGGAGATGACAAAACCCATAGACAATGGTTTCAGGCACGGGTTATAACAAATGTGCTTAATGCTTGCACGCCGTTGTTCTTGTACAAGGTGACCCAAAATAACACGTTGTTTGTAGGAAGTGGTCGGCGTTAAAAGAACCATCATTCGGCAGTTGTCCTTCACATTTACTCTTTAAACATTGATAAACTGGCAGCAGTCCGTTTTTCATGTTCATCATACTCTGTGCCTGGCAGCTGATCAGTCAATCTCTTGGTTCACAATCTATACTTTCCTCACCATTGGATCAAATAACAGTTTCGCAGGTTGCCTGCCTGCTGGGCGATTGGACGTTTGTGTAATTGCGCATTGTTGAGTGAGAGACATTTTGTAAACAGACGCAAACAAACAGATCTATTACTTACCCCTGAAGCAAAAGAGAGAGAGAGAGAGAGAGAGAGAGAGAGAGAGAGAGAGAGAGAGAGAGAGAGAGAGAGAGAGAGAGAGAGAGAGAAGAGAGAGAGAGAGAGAGAGAGAGAGAGAGAGAGAGAGAGAGAGAGAGAGAGAGAGAGAGAGAGAGAGACCCCGCAAATAAAAAGAAAAATCAAAACTTGACTAAATATAAAAAGAAGAAAGAAAAAAATGTAGAAAAGAAGTCAGGCAATGCCTGCTGTCCCGCTTTTCACGTGGCAGAAGAAACAAGACCAGCATAATCGCCAGATGCAAGTCTCACCCTGTCACTGGACGGCCATTTTGCATACCTCGGAGGACGCGGCTATTTCAGTTTATCTGTCACTTAGCACCCGCAGCTGTACAAAGGGACCTAAATCTGGTTCAACTTTCTCTCTCAATTGCCCCCCTTGGTCTGGTCAGTTGGAGGATTTCTTTTTCAGATGATGGTCTGGCTTGGTCATTACAGACACTTACTCTTCACAACATGTTTTACAGCCTCTCGTGTTGTATAATCTATGAAGAGTTAGCAATGTCTGTTTGACGTAATTGGACAGACCTACAAGGTCTGGTCAGGGTGGCGCCAAGGAACTGGGGTCCACAGACGGTCATCAAGTTGCAAATAACAAATTTACATTTCATTTAATTTCTTTTACCTTATGATCCCATTCCTGGCATATTCGGGTCTCTTTCTCCCTAGTGGAAAGCTAGCAGCAACAAGAGTCGCGCTACCCTGGTGTGTGCGTGTTTAGTTGTAATCAACCACGTGCACTTATGGCAGAAAGACTGAGGTCTTTTACGTGCCACTGCGGTGACACGGAGTGGGACATGAATTCCTCTTTTTCAACCTCTCCAGGTTTTCATGTCTGACATGGAAAATCGGCCCATCACATTGATTTTGAATCCGTAAACAACACTTCTCATGTGTTAATCAGTTTCCCTTCTTCTTTTACACCATAGGGAAGGAAAACTGATGATTGTTATCAAACATTTGTGTTGTATATGATTTGGCAAACCTTATGCCTACCTCCTTTTTGACGAGTTTCTATTGTCTGTTAAAGGCGTTTGTTTGCTTATTTGTTACGCGCGGTTCTATGCTTTTTGACGCCAGTTCGTGTCGTAGTGATTGTGAGGGCGAGAGGTTGGTGTTGGGGGGGGGGGGGGGGGTGTAAGGGGAGGGGGATTGGGTGTGTGTAAGAGGATATGGGGGGGGGGGAGGATAGGGGGATGAGCCGGGTGGTGGGGTGGAGGAGGGGAGCGGATCATCCATCAGCTGGAGAATATCCATAAGCCTTCACCTTGCACGACTTTCACAACACAAGGTCGTCTAACTTGGTCACGTCACGTCGAATGGATTCACGCGATAATGGACTTCCTGCTCGCTCTATATTCATAGACATTTTTATTGCAGTGTTCATCCTTCTAAATACTGCGAGGGTGGCGTATTTCTATCTACGTTTTACGTCGTTAACAAAATACAACAGTGACGGAGGAGGCAACGTGCGTTGGAACACGTGTCGTATTAGTTGTGATGTTTCTTTATCATGGAACATAGCCACACAACCACAGACAGACAGACAGACAGACAGACGGACGGACGGACAGACGGACAAACACAGCGAGAGAGAGAGAGAGAGAGAGAGAGAGAGAGACAGAGAGAGAGAGACACACACACAGACAGACAGACAGACAGACGGACAGACAGACTAGACGGACAGACAAACAGACAGACGGAAAGACAAGCAGACGGAAAGACAAGCAGACGGAAAGACACGCATATAATACATGCGTATATTCATATAAAAAGAAAAGCCGACGGAGAGACAACTGAACAGAAATGCAAATGGATGAGCAGACAGACAGACAGACAGACAAACGGACAGGCCCTAGCACGTACCTGGGAAGTGTCCCATTAATGAACCAGGTTATCACAGCTTTACTAGGTCAGCCTAAAGACAGACTTTCCTGATTTGTCTAGCTTGTATAAACTTGCCGTATTCTATCAAAACGTCCTTTGCTTTCCAACGTTCATCGCTGTTGTGTATCAAGGGCAGATAACGCTAAATTGCTGCTGGCTCTCTTTGAAAGAAGACCTACAGATAACTCTTCCTCTTTTTCCATTTCATGCAATTAGGTTGATGGTTACAAGAAAATACAAATCAAAGGACACTTTCTGGATTCTCTGATGCCCTTGATGAGGACAAATTCAAAGAGTCGTTGGAGCTGTAATTTATTTCTGACGAACGTTCGCCATTTTGGATCCACAAGAAAGCAGAGAAAACAACAAGGAAGAGAGCGAGGTGTGTGCGTGTGTATGAACGCGTGTGTTTGTGTGTGTGTATGTGTGTGTGAGAGAGAGAGAGAGAGAGAGAGAGAGAGAGAGAGAGAGAGAGAGAGAGAGAGAGAGAGAGAGAGAGAGAGAGAGAGAGAGAGAGAGAGCATACCAACCAGTCAGCAGAAAGTGTTGCGGTTGTTGTTTGACGTTTCATTGTCAATGCTGGTTGTACTGCTTTGTTCTCCTGTGTATGTGTTCTGTTTCCATTGTCAATGCTGGTTGTACTGCTTTGTTCTCCTGTGTGTGTGTTCTGTTTCCATTGTCAATTGTGGTTGTACTGCTTTGTTCTCCTGTGTATGTGTTCTGTTTCCATTGTCAATGCTGGTTGTACTGCTTTGTTCTTCTGTGTATGTGTTCTGTTTCCATTGTCAATGCTAGTTGTACTGCTTTGTTCTCCTGTGTATGTGTTCTGTTTCCATTGTCAATGCTGGTTGTACTGCTTTGTTCTCCTGTGTATGTGTTCTGTTTCCATTGTCAATGCTGGTTGTACTGCTTTGTTCTCCTGTGTATGTGTTCTGTTTCCATTGTCAATGCTGGTTGTACTGCTTTGTTCTCCTGTGTATGTGTTCTGTTTCCATTGTCCATGCTGGTTGTACTGCTTTGTTCTCCTGTGTATGTGTTCTGTTTCCATTGTCAATGCTGGTTGTACTGCTTTGTTCTCCTGTGTATGTGTTCTGTTTCCATTGTCAATGCTGGTTGTACTGCTTTGTTCTCCTGTGTATGTGTTCTGTTTCCATTGTCAATTGTGGTTGTACTGCTTTGTTCTCCAGTGTATGTGTTCTGTTTCCATTGTCAATGCTGGTTGTACTGCTTTGTTCTCCAGTGTATGTGTTCTGTTTCCATTGTCAATGCTGGTTGTACTGCTTTGTTCTCCTGTGTGTGTGTTCTGTTTCCATTGTCAATTGTGGTTGTACTGCTTTGTTCTCCTGTGTATGTGTTCTGTTTCCATTGTCAATGCTGGTTGTACTGCTTTGTTCTCCTGTGTATGTGTTCTGTTTCCATTGTCAATGCTGGTTGTACTGCTTTGTTCTCCAGTGTATGTGTTCTGTTTCCATTGTCAATGCTGGTTGTACTGCTTTGTTCTCCTGTGTATGTGTTCTGTTTCCATTGTCCATGCTGGTTGTACTGCTTTGTTCTCCTGTGTGTGTGTTCTGTTTCCATTGTCCATGCTGGTTGTACTGCTTTGTTCTCCTGTGTATGTGTTCTGTTTCCATTGTCAATGCTAGTTGTACTGCTTTGTTCTCCTGTGTATGTGTTTGTCACGTTTCAATATATCACTCAAGGTGATTATGAACCGGTTAATTACTACTAATTAACTAACCACACCACGATCCACTCTCGCAGGCATACAATTAAATAGAGTCAACAAAAGTATAAGTTTCAGACGCCTGTTTATGTATAAACTCTCCACCTCCCTCGAGCCTTCACTCAAAATATGTTCCTTTTACGTTCTCAACACGTAAAAAACCAGTGTTCACTGACAAAATGCCAGTACTATGTAGAAAATTATAGTAACACGCTGAACCCGTGTAAATACAGTCGAAATGAGAATGTTCTGTTCGAAAAGCTCTAGTTCGTGCAGGTGTCACACACCCCACGTTGTCACTACTCCAATGAAATCATAGATACGAAAAGACAACGGTGGTCAACGGGGTGCGTACGACATGGTGCACTTAGCTTTATCTCTGCTGCTGCTGCTTAGCCGGTATGCTGGTTAGTCGGTTCGCTGGTTAGCCGGTCCGCTGGTTAGCCGGTTCGCTGGTTAGCCGGTCCGCTGGTTAGCCGGTCTCCTGGTTAGCCGGTCTCCTGGTTAGCGTAGCCTCAACAGTTCCCGCCAGAGTCAGCCGTGCCGATGTTACGGGAACGTAACGAACGAACGAAACGAACGAACGAAGGAAGGCTGCAAACAGAAAGCATCGGTGCACTAAACATGTCAGCTACCCCTCACCCACCACCTTAAAACATGTCATCTTTAAATATCTCATCGAGCACGTGGGCCTGCACAAAACTGACTTTTTACAACAACAAAACAGCCATTTTCCGTCCTTCTCTCCCTATCTGCAAAAACCATATACAGATTAGTATTTTAGCGTCACAGAGAGTAAATTATGCGCTAACCTGGAAAGAACAACAGAGAGTATTTCATTCCACAACACAGACTCATCAACAGCGTTAAATAATGATTTATTACCTCAAAAGCCTATGATTGTACTCTCAATGGAAGCAAAGTCCGCTTCCTCCCTGGACCAGCCTCTGTTCGTCAACAGTGACCAAAACCGTCCAGAACCCCTTGTCGAATCCTTATGCGAAAGCCATCGCCGACGAAGGAAAGTTGACGACTTGTCCTCAGCAAAATACGTGGCAGAGGAAAGGAATAACTTGTGGAAGTTCCCCTAGAGTGCCGAATATGATACTCGGTGAAAAACCATCATACTCTAGTAACTGTGTGTTAGGTCCTTCCCCTTCTGCCGCTGGGTGTCAAGTGTGTCGTCCTTGAGTCTCTGACAGACCACCTAGCCAAATACACGTGACTGACCTTGTCACCAAACCAGTCCAGCTATACACAGTTTTGCCTCCCCAAGCAGGAAAAAGACACGAGAAACTCAATCCCTGAAAATCCCGTGCGCGCTGTCAGCGAAAAAAACCGTCAGCCCTATGACAGCAGAAACCTGCACTGTGAAGCTCGTGCGTTTCAAAACATCCGTGCTCGGGAGCACTGTCAGCAAAAACTCTGCTGTGTCCAATATCACGCACAGGCGCTTTCTATCATACATTGACCCAGAACAGGCACTCCACTGAGTGACGCTTTCTTGGTCTCTGTCACCCGATCGTGACACACCTCCCCTCTTCAAGACGAAACCTCGGTTTCGCTCACAGTCATGTTCTCCTCTACTGCCCGAGAGAGAAAGTCAGCTCCAACATTGTTGGCGCCCGGAATGACGCGTACCGTGAATTGGTACGGTTGGAGAATCAACGCCCAGCGCATAAGTCTGGCGTTTGCCAACCTTGCAACCTGAAGATATTGCAGAGGTTGATGGTCTGTTTCCAGACAGAAAGGTCGTCCTCAAGAACGAGCAACCCCTCGTTTCACCCCTGATAACTGCAACCTTCTCTGTCTTCTTGACTTTGTTCTTCTGGTCTTTGTTCTTCTCCCCGTAGGCTGTCCTCTCTATGTAGGCGCGCAGCAGGTTGGCGTGGTACAGGCGTGCTTTCCCGTGCATCATGATCCTGTAGTCGTTCTGGCCCACCCTCGCTGTCACCTCAAAAGGTCCTTGCCACTGCAGTTGTAGCTTGTTGTGTTTGACAGGTAGAAGTAGCAACACCCGTTCTCCAATCTTGAAGCTGCGCGGCCGTGCCTTGCGGTCGAATCCTCGCGCGTAACGCTGTGCTGCTCTTCCCAGGTTCTCTTGAGCCAGTTTGCAGGTCTCTTCGATCCTGTTCCTTAGTTCTACGATGTAGGTCGCTGTCGTCTGCACCTCCTCGTCAGCTTCTTCGTCCGTCCAAGCTTGACGCAGGATAGCCATGGGACCGCGTACCTGTCTGCCGTACAACAACTCAAATGGGGAAAAACCCAAGCTCTCCTGAGGAACCTCGCGGTATGCAAAAAGCAATGCTGGGATGTACCTGTCCCACGTGCGTGGTTTCTCCTGAGCTAGTTTCCTCAGCATGGTCTTCAAGGTGCCATTGAACCTTTCCACCAGTCCGTTGCACTGAGCATGGTAAGGAGTGGTGAAGTGCTGCTCCAGTGATAGCAGTCGTGCTGCCTCCGCCATCACTCCTCCCGTGAACTGCGTGCCTCTGTCGGTGAGTACCTCTGATGGAATTCCCAGCCGGGACCACATAGTAACCAGAGCCTCAGCTACTCGCGTGGCTTCAATCGATTTCAGAGGGATCGCCTCTGGGTATCGAGTAGCGTAGTCCACCATGGTCAAAATGTATCTGTTTCCGTCCTCAGACGCAGGCAAGATGGGCCCGATGATGTCCACTGCCACCCGACGAAAGGGTTCGTCGATGAGCGGCATCTTCTCTAAGGGGACCTTCCTCACCCTTCCTTTGGCAACCACCTTCTGGCACTTATCGCAGGACGCACAGAAACGTCGGACATCCGTGCAGATGCCTGGCCAGTAAAAGTGGCGCCAGACACGATCCGTGGTCTTCTTGGTACCAAGATGACCTCCCAGAATCGAGTCGTGTGCCGTTGCCATGACACCCTCGCGAAACTCGCGAGGCACGACAACCTGTTTGAATGTACCTTCTTGGTTGCTGAACTCACGGTAGAGCAACTTCTTGTCCCTGAGGAACTTTGACCTCCCATGCTTCCCGCTCAGCTTCACCTTCCCCGACTTCGCGTGCTCCCGAGGAGTAGCTAAGGTCGGGTCAGAATCCTGAGCCTTCGCGAGAAGCGCGGGGGTCACGTTCCCCAGGGCAGCTCGTGCAGCAGGTAGGGGTTTGAGAGGTTTGTCCTCTCGCTCCGCCTGTGCCCGCGTGAGCACTGAAATGACGTCGGGAGACCGATAAACGGGAACCTCCCTGGTGACGCCGTCCACAAACTGAACCCGGTTTCCAATGAGCAGGTCGCATGGAGGATCGTCCATGACGACGGCCACAATGGTCCCCGTGAACAACGGGGTTACGACCTTGATCACTGCCGTGTTCAAGTCGTAAGCGTGAGATGCCTCGGCCATTCTCACCCTGATGCTGTCTCCTGTGTAGGCCATAGCTGGAACTAGACTCGCCCGAACCACTATCATGTCTGCCCCTGTGTCCCGCAGACCTTCGCCCTTCACTCCGTTAACGTAGACGTTGCAGTGGGGCTGGAAATGTTTCCTGGAGCACGGAACGCAGAGTTGTGGGATGGTGCATGAGCTCGTGACGTCCCTGAACTCCTCACTGCCAACGAAGTGAACGCCCTTCTGGTCAGCCTGTCTCTTGTGGCAGTCCTTCTTCACGTGGCCCCGCTTGTTGCAGTAGTAACACTGGATGTCAGTTCTGGAACTCGATCCCTTGTGTCCCTGATCGTCCTTCCCGTCCTTGGGTCCTGAAGAACCCGAATTTCCCGTTTTTCCTGGCCGTGAGCCTGAAGATTTGCCGGAGATCGCCTGGGCGTCCTCGTGCACTCTGATCCAGTCGGCTGCCTCCTGAGTAGTCTTGGGCTGGTGCTCCTGCACGAAGGTCACCACCTCAGGTCGCAGGCTGGACATCAGTTGTTCCATGACTATGAGGTCGGCAAGGTCGTTGACGGTCCAGTCCTTTTCGGCCATCTCCACCCAGCGCCGCAGGTAGAGGTTAAGGCGTGCCACAAACTGATGACTCAGCTCGCCGCTCAGTCTCTTGCTGTTACGCAGACGTCGTCTGTAGGCTTCAGCAGTCAGGTTAAAGCGCTGGAGTAACGCCTTCTTAAGTGCCTGATAGTCTCTCGCCTCGTCGTCCTCCAAAGCGTTGTAGAGCTGCAATGCGCGTCCCTTTAAGCAGGTGCTAAGGCGGCTAGCCCACGTGGCCTCTTCCCACTTCTGGTCAGATGCAATGCGCTCAAACCGGCGTAAAAAGTCGTCGAGCTCGTCCTTGTCATCGTCGAACGTCGGCAGTCTCGTACGGTCGGCAACAAACGTCGGCGCGCTAGCCTGAGTGAGCGTACCCTTCTCGGCCTGTAGCCTAGCTAGCTCTAGCTGGTGATCGCGATCCGCCTGTTCCTTCCGGTCTAGTCTGTCACGTTCGTCTTTCTTTTCCTGTCTGTCAAGTTCGGCCTGTCGTTCCTGTCTCTCAAGCTCGTCTTTCTTATCCTGTCGGTCACGTTCGGCCTGTCGTTCTCTTTCTTGTCTGTCACGTTCGGCCTGTCGTTCGGCCTGTCGTTCTCTTTCTTGTCTGTCACGTTCTCTTTCTTGTCTGTCCAGTTCGTCCTTCTTTTCCTGTCTGTCTCGTTCGTCTTTCTCTTTCTTGTCCTGTCTGTCACGTTCGGCCTGTCGTTCTTGTCTGTCAAGCTCTTCTTTTCTCGTCTGTCGCTCTATGTCTTCCCTACGTTCCAGCTCCTTGCGTTTAAGCAAACTACGCGCTCTAACGCGTGCGTCACGCTCTGTCTGTTCCTCACTGCCAGGAGTCTCGAAAGTTATTCTCCTCGTCGGAGATCCCCCTGTAGCCATGGTTAGTTTTAGCAAAGCTTTATCACACAAGTAAGTCTAACGCAGCTATAGCTAGAATACGCGGTGACGAAAGCGGTGGATACAAAAATCCAGCAACCGGAAAATGCAGAAGAAAAATCCAAACGGTGTAGAACAAATCGCGTAGCCTACTTTATGGCTGCTTTCTGCGGTGAAACAAAGTGTTTCCCACAGCCGTGGCCTACTTTATCGGCTGCTTTTTGCGGTGAAACAGAGTGTTTCCCACAGCCTTGGTTAGGACAGAAGTCCTCGGACCCTTCCCCCCCAAAATTCCAACAAAGTCAAAATATGGAGAAAAATCCAAGTAAAACAAGACGGTAGAAAATGTAACCTGTTACGGAATGCGAAACAACAATGTAGAGAAAACTGAGTAAAACGAATAACAAATCCGCTAACCCCGCTCAGCTCTCTGCAACGGAAAACTCTGAACGTACAACAACAAAGATTCACAAACAAAGGAAAGGGAGATAATCACAGTTAGCGCATACAATAACTCACAAATTACAATTTACATTTCCTGCAAGATGTGAATCGCTTAAGGTGTGGTATATGATCAAAACTATACAAAAAAGGGTAGCACCAAGCAGAAAATAAGTCGAGCACTGACGAGATTATCTGCTCTTAGTTCTCCTTAATTGGTGGGTCTTTATCAGTTGGAAATTAACTGAGTAAATCCCGGCTTGGCCCCCACGTGTCACGTTTCAATATATCACTCAAGGTGATTATGAACCGGTTAATTACTACTAATTAACTAACCACACCACGATCCACTCTCGCAGGCATACAATTAAATAGAGTCAACAAAAGTATAAGTTTCAGACGCCTGTTTATGTATAAACTCTCCACCTCCCTCGAGCCTTCACTCAAAATATGTTCCTTTTACGTTCTCAACACGTAAAAAACCAGTGTTCACTGACAAAATGCCAGTACTATGTAGAAAATTATAGTAACACGCTGAACCCGTGTAAATACAGTCGAAATGAGAATGTTCTGTTCGAAAAGCTCTAGTTCGTGCAGGTGTCACACACCCCACGTTGTCACTACTCCAATGAAATCATAGATACGAAAAGACAACGGTGGTCAACGGGGTGCGTACGACATGGTGCACTTAGCTTTATCTCTGCTGCTGCTGCTTAGCCGGTATGCTGGTTAGTCGGTTCGCTGGTTAGCCGGTCCGCTGGTTAGCCGGTTCGCTGGTTAGCCGGTCCGCTGGTTAGCCGGTCTCCTGGTTAGCCGGTCTCCTGGTTAGCGTAGCCTCAACAGTTCCCGCCAGAGTCAGCCGTGCCGATGTTACGGGAACGTAACGAACGAACGAAACGAACGAACGAAGGAAGGCTGCAAACAGAAAGCATCGGTGCACTAAACATGTCAGCTACCCCTCACCCACCACCTTAAAACATGTCATCTTTAAATATCTCATCGAGCACGTGGGCCTGCACAAAACTGACTTTTTACAACAACAAAACAGCCATTTTCCGTCCTTCTCTCCCTATCTGCAAAAACCATATACAGATTAGTATTTTAGCGTCACAGAGAGTAAATTATGCGCTAACCTGGAAAGAACAACAGAGAGTATTTCATTCCACAACACAGACTCATCAACAGCGTTAAATAATGATTTATTACCTCAAAAGCCTATGATTGTACTCTCAATGGAAGCAAAGTCCGCTTCCTCCCTGGACCAGCCTCTGTTCGTCAACAGTGACCAAAACCGTCCAGAACCCCTTGTCGAATCCTTATGCGAAAGCCATCGCCGACGAAGGAAAGTTGACGACTTGTCCTCAGCAAAATACGTGGCAGAGGAAAGGAATAACTTGTGGAAGTTCCCCTAGAGTGCCGAATATGATACTCGGTGAAAAACCATCATACTCTAGTAACTGTGTGTTAGGTCCTTCCCCTTCTGCCGCTGGGTGTCAAGTGTGTCGTCCTTGAGTCTCTGACAGACCACCTAGCCAAATACACGTGACTGACCTTGTCACCAAACCAGTCCAGCTATACACAGTTTTGCCTCCCCAAGCAGGAAAAAGACACGAGAAACTCAATCCCTGAAAATCCCGTGCGCGCTGTCAGCGAAAAAAAACCGTCAGCCCTATGACAGCAGAAACCTGCACTGTGAAGCTCGTGCGTTTCAAAACATCCGTGCTCGGGAGCACTGTCAGCAAAAACTCTGCTGTGTCCAATATCACGCACAGGCGCTTTCTATCATACATTGACCCAGAACAGGCACTCCACTGAGTGACGCTTTCTTGGTCTCTGTCACCCGATCGTGACAGTGTTCTGTTTCCATTGTCAATGCTGGTTGTACTGCTTTGTTCTCCTGTGTATGTGTTCTGTTTCCATTGTCCATGCTGGTTGTACTGCTTTGTTCTCCTGTGTATGTGTTCTGTTTCCATTGTCAATGCTGGTTGTACTGCTTTGTTCTCCAGTGTATGTGTTCTGTTTCCATTGTCAATGCTGGTTGTACTGCTTTGTTCTCCTGTGTATGTGTTCTGTTTCCATTGTCCATGCTGGTTGTACTGCTTTGTTCTCCTGTGTGTGTGTTCTGTTTCCATTGTCCATGCTGGTTGTACTGCTTTGTTCTCCTGTGTATGTGTTCTGTTTCCATTGTCAATGCTAGTTGTACTGCTTTGTTCTCCTGTGTATGTGTTCTGTTTCCATTGTCAATGCTGGTTGTACTGCTTTGTTCTCCTGTGTATGTGTTCTGTTTCCATTGTCCATGCTGGTTGTACTGCTTTGTTCTCCTGTGTATGTGTTCTGTTTCCATTGTCAATGCTGGTTGTACTGCTTTGTTCTCCTGTGTATGTGTTCTGTTTCCATTGTCCATGCTGGTTGTACTGCTTTGTTCTCCTGTGTATGTGTTCTGTTTCCATTGTCAATGCTGGTTGTACTGCTTTGTTCTCCTGTGTGTGTGTTCTGTTTCCATTGTCAATGCTGGTTGTACTGCTTTGTTCTCCTGTGTATGTGTTCTGTTTCCATTGTCCATGCTGGTTGTACTGCTTTGTTCTCCTGTGTATGTGTTCTGTTTCCATTGTCAATGCTGGTTGTACTGCTTTGTTCTCCTGTGTATGTGTTCTGTTTCCATTGTCAATGCTGGTTGTACTGCTTTGTTCTCCTGTGTATGTGTTCTGTTTCCATTGTCAATGCTGGTTGTACTGCTTTGTTCTCCTGTGTATGTGTTCTGTTTCCATTGTCCATGCTGGTTGTACTGCTTTGTTCCCCAGTGTATGTGTTCTGTTTCCATTGTCAATTGTGGTTGTACTGCTTTGTTCTCCTGTGTATGTGTTCTGTTTCCATTGTCAATTGTGGTTGTACTGCTTTGTTCTCCAGTGTATGTGTTCTGTTTCCATTGTCAATGCTGGTTGTACTGCTTTGTTCTCCTGTGTATGTGTTCTGTTTCCATTGTCAATTGTGGTTGTACTGCTTTGTTCTCCTGTGTATGTGTTCTGTTTCCATTGTCAATGCTGGTTGTACTGCTTTGTTCTCCTGTGTATGTGTTCTGTTTCCATTGTCAATGCTGGTTGTACTGCTTTGTTCTCCTGTGTGTGTGTTCTGTTTCCATTGTCAATGCTGGTTGTACTGCTTTGTTCTCCTGTGTGTGTGTTCTGTTTCCATTGTCCATGCTGGTTGTACTGCTTTGTTCTCCTGTGTGTGTGTGTTCTGTTTCCATTGTCAATGCTGGTTGTACTGCTTTGTTCTCCTGTGTATGTGTTCTGTTTCCATTGTCAATGCTGGTTGTACTGCTTTGTTCTCCTGTGTATGTGTTCTGTTTCCATTGTCAATGCTGGTTGTACTGCTTTGTTCTCCTGTGTATGTGTTCTGTTTCCATTGTCAATGCTGGTTGTACTGCTTTGTTCTCCTGTGTATGTGTTCTGTTTCCATTGTCAATGCTGGTTGTACTGCTTTGTTCTCCTGTGTGTGTGTTCTGTTTCCATTGTCAATGCTGGTTGTACTGCTTTGTTCTCCTGTGTGTGTGTTCTGTTTCCATTGTCCATGCTGGTTGTACTGCTTTGTTCTCCTGTGTGTGTGTGTTCTGTTTCCATTGTCAATGCTGGTTGTACTGCTTTGTTCTCCTGTGTATGTGTTCTGTTTCCATTGTCAATGCTGGTTGTACTGCTTTGTTCTCCTGTGTATGTGTTCTGTTTCCATTGTCAATGCTGGTTGTACTGCTTTGTTCTCCAGTGTATGTGTTCTGTTTCCATTGTCAATGCTGGTTGTACTGCTTTGTTCTCCTGTGTATGTGTTCTGTTTCCATTGTCAATGCTGGTTGTACTGCTTTGTTCTCCTGTGTATGTGTTCTGTTTCCATTGTCAATGCTGGTTGTACTGCTTTGTTCTCCTGTGTATGTGTTCTGTTTCCATTGTCCATGCTGGTTGTACTGCTTTGTTCTCCTGTGTATGTGTTCTGTTTCCATTGTCAATGCTGGTTGTACTGCTTTGTTCTCCTGTGTGTGTGTTCTGTTTCCATTGTCAATGCTGGTTGTACTGCTTTGTTCTCCAGTGTATGTGTTCTGTTTCCATTGTCAATGCTGGTTGTACTGCTTTGTTCTCCTGTGTGTGTGTTCTGTTTCCATTGTCCATGCTGGTTGTACTGCTTTGTTCTCCTGTGTATGTGTTCTGTTTCCAGACATTCTTTGTTACACACTGTGTTGTTTGCATTTTGTTGATACTTATTTAATCATGTAATCCACATCTATTTGGTCTAGATGAAGTAAATTGATGCCACCACACAGTACAGTGACAAAATACACACGCATTTCCTGAAGTGTGTTAAATTGAAAGTGTATCAAACTTTAAAATAAATATCACAACGATGTTCAAGGACAGATCGAGCTAACCGACACATAAATATATAAATCTTATTTCGTACATTTCGTACTTGGAATTATCCTACATACGCGAGAGAGACTACAAGTAATTAGATTACTAAACCATATACTCACACGTGTGTTTATCCTGGTAATAAGGTGGTTTATCCTACATACGTGAGAGAGACACCCGTGAGATAATAATCGTTCAAATC
Source organism: Littorina saxatilis (assembly GCF_037325665.1). Taxonomy (NCBI): domain Eukaryota; kingdom Metazoa; phylum Mollusca; class Gastropoda; order Littorinimorpha; family Littorinidae; genus Littorina; species Littorina saxatilis. The sequence continues at coordinate 76,046,608 of NC_090247.1, forward strand.
ACACGTGTGTATATCATGTAAATGAGGTCATGTCAAGCAAGTCTGACAGGGACCTGTTTTTCCACTGCTTGTGATGCCAAAGTCACCGAGACAAACGTCATTATAGAAACACAAATTGCGCTCGCTAATTACCCTCGATGAACCTTTAGAACTAACACGTCACGCCAAACTTTCAGAGTGACGTTTCTTTGTTATGACGTAATAGATTGCACGAGGCTTTAGAAGAGATCGAGGTTCCAAAACAAGCGTCTTCAATTTAGCTGCCTCGAGTGCAGGACATTTTCAGTAAAATACACGTAAGTACAGTATGTAGGATAAACAGAATACTACATGGCTTGCTGTGTCGTACCAGATTTACACTCGTTGCTTTTTCAAATAGTGAACAGCTCGCTTTCGCTCGCAGTTCAATATTTAAAAAAAAAACTCGTGTAAATCTGGTACGACACAGCAAGCCATGTAGTATTCTCTATGTCAAACTAGTCTGGCAGGGACCTCATTTTCCACTGCTCATAGTGTCCAACTCACCGAGAAAAACGGCATTTTAGAAACACTTTTGCGCTTCCTGTTTCCCCTTGATGAATTTTGAAAACGTACACGTCACGCTATACTTTCTAGAGTGACGTCTTTTTGTTTTGAAGTCAAAGATTGCACGAGGCTTTGCAGGAGATCGAGGTTCCATAAGACGCGTCTTCAATTTGGGTTTAAAAAGCGCTCGCTTTCGCGCACATTTCAATATTTAAAAAAAAAATCGCGTGTATGATCCATTTATTAATAAAAATGTATCGGCCATGCTGTAAAATTGAATGATCCCAAGTCGTAAACATTAAAATTATCCCTTGCTGTAAAGCCAGTGACTTAACATCCAGGTTTAGGTAGTCATTAACCTTTGAGGTCGTTCAAATGGGAAAAAAAAGTAAATGTAAACTGTAGTTCGTCTGATACACGCGGACGCAACCAGGAAAACACACATACCTAAAGTGTGGATGGTTACCTAAGAGGCGGCACTGGGTGTAGTGCCTTTCTAGTGCACTTGCACTACAACAGCACTGGGTGCAGTACTCGCTCCGGCATCGAAGAATTTTGCACTAAAAAATGCACAAAATTTGACCTATTTCGTCGCCTATAGAGGACGGAAAGAATGTCATTTTGAACATTGTTATGACATTCTTTCCGTCAAAAAAGTCAATTTAACGGTGTTAAATGAAGCGACCATCCACACAATTAGGTTCCCATCCAGAGTTTAGGTTGCCTTATGGTGATTTAGGCAACCAAACCTGTGGAAACGGGGGTACACACACACACACACACACACACACACACACACACACACACACACACACACACACACACACACACACACTTGCGATTCAGTTCTACACACAGATCTGCTTTATATCTCTCACCCGCCTGCCCTTTCCCTCCATTGTTCTCTAAGCAACCAGGAAGCATCGTACATATCGCATTATGACCGCACGCCCCGGTCATAGAGATTGGCCTATATCTCCGTTGCCCCGGCCACTTCCAGGTACCCCCAGATGTCATCTCCCTCAAAGCAACCAGGCAGCATCATACATATTGCATCATGATGCCACACCCCGGTCATAGAGAATAATATATCTCTGTGGCCTCGATCATTTCCAGCCGCTCCCAGATGTCATCTCTCTCCAAGTAAACAGGAAGCATCATACATATCGCATCATAATGCCACACCCCGGTCATAGAGATAAATCTCGGTGGTTCCGGTTCCTTCCAGACACTTGGAGATGTCCAGACACCGCGACAATCGCAGGTCGCCTGCCGAAAGACAAACAAGCAGGCATTAGTTCATGCAAATGGATAAGTTTGACCATTTTCTACCAGAAATTGACTCGGAAAAGAAAGATTTGCATTTCCGACATGTGCAGGCTGCTTTTGCCTACATGAACACATTTCCCATGAACCCTCGGAATATGATTTCAATAATGTACATCCGGTCCTTATTCTCAAAAAGTCACGGTGTTCCGGATTCTGAGACATTTACACAGTATCTGCTAACGGTCAATTTGAACAGAACTGCTCATGCGCCGCCTACGCAATTCCTGTTTAACCAGAAGACTCGGAGTTGTGTCGTTGAACATTTTGCGGATATAAAAGCCGGTCTGGTAACATTTCGTCAATAACTTCTGGCCCAGAGTAACTGCGTAAAAGTTGCAAAATTATGTCTTTGCCATCGCACATTCTGATTGGTGCATCGTTTTATTTTCCGCCTGTTCAGTTATTGGATCCAACAGTGAATTTGCAAGACACTTGACGTGACAAAACGCACAGTCCTCCCCACGTAAAGACAGTGCGACTCGCCTTGTGAGATCTGGCTTTGCTTTGACATTGGAGACGGAAGTCCCTCCATTTGGATACATGCCCACAATCAACATCCTGACACTTTCCGTTGCAGAGTGGGATTTTGCTTGTAATGAATACGGTTTGAAGATGTTAACTCGTGTTGGGAAAGAAATTGATTGATGAAAAAATGCCACCTTGCACAGAAAGCACGCAGAATGAATATATATATATACTAGATGAATACCGCTTCGCCGGGTAGCCGGCTTCGCCGGGAAGAAGTAGAGCCGAATACCCGGCTTCGCCGGGTGAGTGGCGCCCCGTACGCCGGCTTCGGGTGAGTGGCGCACCGTACGCGATTGACGCCACACGAAGGAAGGGAAACAAACGCGCAAAACACTGGAGAAGATAAGGAGCGTTGTGGACAGTGACCTTCTAAAAATAGTAACGGGAATATGGATTGAGCGTTGTGGACAGTGACCTTCTAAAAATAGTAACGGGAATATGGATTGAGCGTTGTGGACAGTGACCTTCTAAAAATAGTAACGGGAATATCCGGCTTGGCCGGGAGGAAAGCGTTGTGGACAGTGACCTTCTAAAAATAGTAACGGGAATATGGATTGACGCCACACGAAGGAAGGGAGATAAACGCAAAACACTGGAGAAGATAAGGAAGAGTTACTGGGAATGGATCTGGGAAGATGAACAGAAAAACCAAAATCGGTTCAGCGCTGTGCGCTGAGAGCACGTGTTGAAAATTCTCATCGACCAGGTTGTGTCCGGGGTCTACCTGAATATGCCCACCAAATTTGAAGCAGATCCATCGAGAACTTTGGCCGTGCATCGCGAACACACACACACACTCACACACACACGTCCACACACACACACACACACACACACAGAGACAGACAGACACAAGTCGTATACATATATAGATATCTATATATCATATACGACTTGTGTCTGTGTGTGTGTGTGTGTGTGTGTGTGTGTGTGTGTGTGTGTGTAGAAGGATGGTCTTATTCCATGTCAAAGTCTGAGACAGTGAGCAGAAGTCCCTGTCCACAAAGGATTGTGTCTTTACGTTGTTTCACGAGACCAGCATCGCAGATGTAAGGTCTGTCGGCAGCAATTTTGCTTAAACTGTCATCAGAAGAAATACACTGCAGAAAAGCATAACAGTTACACACATTTTGCCTATGAAGTGGGCACACATTCCGCAATGCCTTCCCCATGTCAAAAAAACCACTACCCCTCCCCCCCTCCCCCCAACCTACCCCCCGAAATAGAAAACATGGCATCTATCCGCTTTGATCTCAGACTTTGACCAGAGAATCATTTGAATTTTGCATTGACTTCCCACAAAAAATCGCAGTTTATATTCTTTAGTTCTTGTTTTGTCACATTTTCTTTCGCATTAAACTGTTTGCGTGTGTCATCTTTTCAGAAACAGCGGAAGCCATATTATATGGCGCTAATGCGTATAGCGTAAGCCCGCGTATGCCCGCCCCCTCCCCCTTTGTTTTCTTCCTTCCCCCTCTTTTTGGTTTGTCTTTCTCTCTGTCTCTGTGTCTGTCTTTCTCTCTGTCTCTGTGTCTCTGTCTTAGTTTGTCTTAGCTTTAAGCTCTCTCCGTCTCTCCCTCTCTCTTTTCGCTCTCTATCAGAATGTCACATTAATTCCTAGTCAGTCTTGTGTCGTACAAGTATGGATTGTTGTTGCAGCGGAGTTTATTATCTTGGAGAGAGAAAAACAGATTATGATATATGTGTGTGTGTGTGTGTGTGCGTGCGTGCGTGTGTGTGTCTATGTGTGTGTGCGTGTGTGTGCGTGTGCGTATGCGTGTGTGTGTGTGCGTGAGTGTGTGCGGGAGTGTGTGTGTGTGTGTGTGTGTGTGTGTGCTTGCGGGCGTGCATGCGTGTGTGTGTCTATGTGTGTGTGCGTGTGTGTGTGTGCGTGCGTGCGTGTGAGTGTGTGTCACGGTGCGTGTCTATGCGTGCGTGCGTGCGTGCATGCGTGCGTGCTTTCGTGCGTGCGCGCGCGTGAGAGAGAGAGAGAGAGAGAGAGAGAGAGAGAGAGAGAGAGAGAGAGAGAGAGAGAGAGAGAGAGAGAGATCATGCGCCCGTACCCATATGGAAAAGCTCACGTGAACGCCACAGACGTGATCGTAACTCACGACCTGTTCAAGCACTGAGTACCAGAGCGCTTGCTGTCACTCCCCCCTCCCCCCCTCCTTTGTTTCCATTCCCTCCCTCCTTTTCCCAATTAGTGAAACAATTTTTCACATCAGAAGTTTCTTAACCCACAGCAGCAATGGCGATAACAACAGCTATCCAAATTGGGGAAAAAATAAATAAAAAATAAAGTCAAATCAAAAGCCGACAAAAAGTCGTTATACGTTTCAGTGAAGTCAGATAGCAAATCTCGTTCATCATTGCTGACACACCCACAATCTTTTTCTTCCTCAATTCGTTTTATGCTGTAAAACTTGCAATGCCTCAAGACACAAAATAATGAAATCACAGTGCAGTTCATTGTTCGATCAACTAATAGCCCGCTTTCTGTTTTATTTTTCAGAAAAGTTCGTTACTATTCCCGAACTGCATGCCCTGTATCGAACAATGGGTGAAGGCCTAAAAATGGAATTGCAGGAATTAATCAACAAGTCATTAGCTGCTGCTCCACTGAAGCTTTGTTGCGATCAGATTAAACTGAATAGATTGTGGGACTGATTACTGTGAAACTCGAAACCAACGCTAAAAGAAGTTTAATCTAGGAAAAAAAAGAAGTTTAATCTAGAGGAAGAATTCAGCAAAAAGAAAAAGCAGAAAAAAAGGAAGGAATGAACTACAGAGGAAAGAAAACGCAAAGAGCAAACGGATGAACGAACAACAGAACGAAGGAAAGAAAACAAGAGAGAGAGAGAGAGAGAGAGAGAGAGAGAGAGAGAGAGAGAGAGAGAGAGAGAGAGAGAGAGAGAGAGAGAGAGAGAGAGAGAACTCAGAACTTTATCATGTACTAGATGATTACCCGCTTCGCCGGGTACCGGCTCCGCCGGGAAGAAGTAGAGCCGAATACAAGGCTGCGCCTGGGACCCGCGCCGGCTTTGCCGGCGCACGAAGGAAAAGGAGATAAACGCGCAAAACACTGGAGACCTTCTAAAAATAGTAACGTGCAGTGACCTTCTAAAAATAGTAACGTAGTAACGGGAATATGGATTGACGCCACATGGAGGAAGGGAGATAATCGCGGCTGAAAACACTGGAGAAGATAAGGAAGAGTTACTGGTAGTGGATCCCGACAACAAAAAAACCCAAAAAACAAAAAATCGGTTCAGCGCGCACAGCGCTGCGCGCTGAGAGCACGTGTTGAAATATCTCATCGATGAGGTTGTGTCCGGGGTGTAGCTGAATACGGTGTCCAAATTTGAAAAAGATCCAGCGAGAACTTTGGCCGTGCATCGCGAACAGACAGACAGACAGACAGACAGACAGACACTAGTCGTATATATATATAGATATAGGCTGTCTGTGAAGGGATACTTATTTCTCTCTCTTTCTCTGCTAAGAGATTTTAACAAATCTCGGAAGAAAGTCTCTGCTGACTTTCAATTGTTTCTTTCACAATTTCTGATGTTTATATATATATAGAAAGGGAGAGACAGAGAGACACAGAGAGAGGGAGAGACAGAGAGACAGAGAGAGAGAGAGAGACAGAGAGAGAGAGAGAGAGGGAGAGACAAAGAGAGAGAGAGAGAGACAGAGAGAGAGAGAGACAGAGAGACAGAGAGAGACAGAGAGACAGAGAGAGAGACAGAGAGAGAGAGAGAGACAGAGACAGAGAGACAGAGAGAGACAGAGAGAGGCTGACAGACTAACCGATCCTTATTACCTGATCTAAACACGATGAACAGGTTCAAAGTTTGAGAGTCCGAGAGAAAGAGAGAGCGGAGGAAAGAGAGAGAGTGAGAGTAGGGGGGGGGGGGGAGGGGGTGGGGGGGGGGGGAGAGATGGGATGTGAAATGAAGGCGGTACATGGGCACCTCCCACCCTCCTCCTACACACACACACAAACACACTTACATTATCTAAAGTAGCTTCTGACATTCCAGACCAAGAACTCGGTCCTCATCTTATGTAAGAGAGAGAGAGAGAGAGGACCGACGGAGAAAGTACAATTAGAAGGAGATCAAAGAACTACTGTTGTCCAAGAGTAGTAATTCTAAGATAGCTTCCATAGGAAGCGGGGAAGGGTGGGCGAATACCCGTTGTTAAAACTATCAGGGATGAGCATAGCAATTTCTGCCACAAGTCCTTGAATGCAACAAAACAACTACAGCTTTTCAGCAGCTCAGATCAATTCAAAAGTTGTCCAAAGAAAAAAAACCTAGAAGCTCAACTTGCTGCGTCCTGCAGACAATGTGTTCCGGGGTCTGAAACAGATGAATAGCAATTTCCAGCAAAGTCCTTTGAGGGGTCCAGCTTAATGGAGTTTCCAAAACCACCAGCCGCGGACAATTCAATGATGTTTTGCAATGTTTTCCTCACCAGCCTCAACAAGTTAATGATACTTTCTTTGTAGAGTACACGTGGAAACCTAAGTTTCTCAAACTTTTGGCGAAGAATCAGCCCCACCTACTCAGAATTCATCAACGTTGATATTGCTTCCCAACACTTCAGAATCATGAACACTTTGTGTCTATTTAGGTCATAACAACACTGACATAAAAGAAGAGATTAAAATGTGACCGTTTTTTTTTTAATCACGATCAGCGTATAGCCTCCCTTTCCCATGCTTCTACCAAAACCTGTGTCACCATCAGAGTATAGCCTCCCTTTCCCAAGCTTCTACCAAAACCTGTGTCACCATCAGAGTATAGCCTCCCTTTCCCATGCTTCTACCAAAACCTGTGTCACCATCAGAGTATAGCCTCCCTTTCCCATGCTTCTACCAAAACCTGTGTCACCATCAGAGTATAGCCTCCCTTTCCCATGCTTCTACCAAAACCTGTGTCACGATCAGCGTATAGCCTCCCTTTCCCATGCTTCTACCAAAACCTGTGTCACCAATGTCTTGCATTGCGTGGCCCCTCGAGCGACATCACCCACATGCTTCCATCACAACCTCTGTCATAACACTGTCGTCCCTGGAGAGAAACTCACCCACAATCCGTTCAGCAGCGTGCTCTATAATAAACCCTTGACACCATCAGCATACCATCAGTGAGGACAATAATAGGAAGCGACGCAGCACATCCCCTTTCTCCCCCAAAACCCTTTCGGAACTCCGTCACAGGAGAGCCTTGGGGGCAACGACTAATGCACAAGATGACGAGATGATGACCGTTCCTAGGAACATATGCCCACAGATTTCAGGAAAATAGTGCTGATTTTCTCACGGGGCTTTACGCTGGATGAAAAGCGTTGTATGTAGGGTGGAACCCCTCACGGGGCTTTACGCTGGATGAAAAGCGTTGTATGTAGGGTGGAACCCCTCACGGGGCTTTACGCTGGATGAAAAGCGTTGTATGTAGGGTGGAACCCCTCACGGGGCTTTACG
>NC_090247.1:76059483-76064483 GCF_037325665.1 Littorina saxatilis
AATAAAACGTAACTATTAAAATAGAATTGTGATGCTTACAATCAAAATAAAACGTAACTATCAAAATAGAATTGTCATGCTTACTATCAAAATAAAACGTAACTATCAAAATAGAATTGTGATGCTTACTATCAAAATAAAACGTAACTATCAAAATAAAACGTAACTATCAAAATAGAATTGTCATGCTTACTATCAAAATAAAACGTAACTATCAAAATAGAATTGTGATGCTTACAATCAAAATAAAACGTAACTATCAAAATAGAATTGTGATGCTTACTATCAAAATAAAACGTAACTATCAAAATAGAATGTGGATGCTTACTTGTGCTTGAATGTCTCTGTCACCCCATCGTCAATATTTTGATTTCTGTTGTGTTTGAGTCTGTGAGGAACATGTTTATTTACAATTGTCTCTGTCTCTCCCTGCACCATCCGTTATCTCTTTCTGTGTATCTGTCTGTCTGTCTGTCTGTCTGTCTGTCTGTCTGTCTGTCTGTCTGTCTGTCTGTCTGTCTGTCTGTCTGTCTATCTGTCTGTCTGTGGTGTGTTGAGCCTTCATAAAGACAACACCAACAGGAAAGTTCACGCCAAGACTTTACCCGAGAAAGGAAAGCAAGACACAATTTTCGTCACAGTCGGGGGACCTCATGGCTGTTCCACTCAAATACTCTCTCGCGTTACTCATAAACTGTGCGCATGTCCTATTTCTCGTTCAAGGCAAATTTCGTCAGCTATGATTACCTTGACATGACATTGTCTGCCTTGGATATTGGATTCATGGGAAGCCATACAGTCGCATCGTTGTACAATGAATCCTTCCTTGTGTGAATATGGATGGTTACCGATGGCTATACAATCTATGAAACTGACAGACACGGTCAGCATTCGTCCTACAAATCTCCACCCGACAATTGTCACATTGTCCGCCTACAAGAGAAATCCGTTTTTGTGAGAATGGATGGAGACAGGGATGTGATGTTCGTGGGTTTTATCGATAACATTTGGCAAAAGCTGCTGGGAAGGTTGTGTGTATCAAACTGCGTTTCATCAGATAGACACTGATCAGATTTTGATGGTCTGGCTTGAAATCGTGACAACCCAAATTCGAAAATTACAATCGTGTAGAGGACAAACAAAAGCTACGTACATCACTGAGGTGATGTCCAAATCCGTACCTATACTAGCCTCTCTGCTGCTGACACGAAAAAAGCCTGAAACCATCACACAGCAAATTGAAAATAATCCAAAAGAACTTTCGCTGCATTCGTAAACATAACGCGACTTTGAACCTGATGCATAAGTTTCACTGCCCACAACCATTTGTTCAGGTCTCAGTGTTGGTTTAGAGAGAAAGAGAGAGAGAGAGAGAGAGAGAGAGAGAGAGAGAGAGAGAGAGAGAGAGAGAGAGAGAGAGAGAGAGAGAGAGAGAGAGAGAGAGAGAGAGAGAGAGAGAGAGAGAGATCGTAAACTTTCGAACCCAATTACGCAAGGTTGTTAGCCTGTTAGCCAATATCACCTAACAATTTTTGCGGGGTCTGTTGGTTTGAAAATGAGAGAGAGAGAGAGAGAGAGAGAGAGAGAGAGAGAGAGAGAGAGAGAGAGAGAGAGAGAGAGAGAGAGCGAGAGAGAGAGAGAGAGAGAAAGAGAGAGAGAGAGAGAGAGAGAGAAAAAGAGAGAGAGAGAGAGAGAGAGAGAGAGAGAGAGAGAGAGAGAGAGAGAGAGAGAGAGAGAGAGAGAGAGAGAGAGAGAGCTTGCTGTATCAATATTATTAGACCGTCATAGAATTCCTGTTTGGGAATGTTCTCATAACTCTATTCCAAAGTTTGGTCAAATCTATCCAGACACTGACTGAGTTTGCCGAGTCCTTTGTGGTATGTGTACATGTCAAGAATGGCAGTAATGGGTACTAGGGAGGGGGGGGGGGGGTCGCACCATCGCCAGTCAAATTCCGCTGGAACTGTGCAAGCAATGCACAAACATGGTTATGTCTGAACGGTGGTCCCAAATGTAAAATGCACTATCCTTCCTCAAATAAACCCCGATATTATCACAAATCCATCGATCCTGCGTGCATTATGCCACAAACCCCGTTTCTTTAAGGCGAGAATTGGCGAGTGAAGCGCGTGGGGCGAGGAAGTACCGTTTCTTGGGCAATTCTCGTCGCGAGGGACCCTAGGATTCTCGCCGCGAACGCTAGGTAGCTTTGGGCTTGCTCGCTAGGCGAGAAAACATGGCCGCCGCACTGCTGCCAATACGATTGACTGTTTACCGAACAGTGCAGACGACCTTTTCGATATCAACCAATGGTGTTGAATTTTTGCGTAGCTAGCCTTTATATTACCTCTCGCTTCCTAGCTCCGCAAGAGGCTAGCCGCGAGCAAGTATCGCCTGAAAGAAACGCGCGTCAGCCCTAGTTGTCACACGGAGCTCTTGTTACTTCCACACATAGCAACACTGTTTAGGCCAAAAAAAAATTTGTCTGTTTCTGGTCACCCGACCGACCCTAAATTTCGGCGCCGACCCTAAACTTTTTTTTTTACGTTGGTGGTATCAATGGCTCGTTACTAACTCTTGAGCATACCAGTAATTAGGACTTGGTCCCTTTCCCAAATTTGAACCCACGAACCAAGGATCACAAGTTCAATGCACTCCCAACTGTACTACTGAGGCCCCAGCCTTCTACTAAAATTCCCATTTGTCCAAGCACAAGATGTAAGATGTCTCAAGTCTTCTTTTCTGTTTCATCATGGACATATCAGACCAGGTAAACAAAGAAAAACATGTCATACTCTTTCAGTCTTTGTCACAGATTTGTAAATGTGTTGAGTGTCTTGTCTCTATGTATAGTGAATCCAGTCTCTTTGCGCGATTTTTAAAGTTAGTTTTATTGGTCTACATTTGGGGTAAAAAAAAAAAATTAAAAAAAAATAAAATCCCTACCTACCTACCCTATTTTTTTTAGCCATGTTACCAGAAACAGACAATTTTTTTTTTGCCTTAGCGAAGTGGCATTCTGTGCACATTGCGAGTGTTGCTCAACCAATTAGTTCCGCTATGCGACTGTTCCTATACGTAAACGTCATCCTTCGTGGCACTTTCCTTCCTTTCTTGTCAGTTGACAAAATGAGATAACCGGTAAAATAACCAGTAGCGAAGTTTTCCTTTCCGTCTAAATGAGCAAAGGGAGGTAATTGCACACAGGAGACTGCAACAATATTTTCCAAGGTTATTGTGCAACGTCGTGCACTTGTGGTATCCCATGCGGCGCGTATCTGTCCTTGTAGCTCTCGTGGCAGATATTTCTTGCAATGCGCTCTACACAAATCCATGCCGGCTACGAGACATCGTTGTCTCTTTTTGCCCCGAGAGGAGACAGACAGACTCCTGGCTTGTGTAGACCAGTGAAACAATCCATCTGTATTGTTCAAAATAAATTGAAGTATGTAACCCTGATTTAAATATAAAAAAGGTTTACAAATCACAAAACAAATCACTGTTTTGCTCATGGGACATAAAGATGACATCCCCGCTGACGGCATTAACATCTTGTCGCGACAGTTGGTAAGAATGTGGTCGACGTCACTCGTTTTAAATACTGTCTCTCGTAAGCAACGGGACTTGACGCGTGAGCGATAAAACCGTATCTCCTGTCTTTCTTTCTTAGTGTGTGAACTTAACATTATCTTTGTGTGTGAACTTAACATTATCTTTGTGTGTGAACTTAACATTATCTTTGTGTGTGAACTTAACATTATCTTTGTGTGTGAACTTAACATTATCTTTGTGTGTGAACTTAACATTATCTTAACTCATAACTCATAACTCATAACTCATAACATTTTATTGATCCAACAAAGGAAATTAAATTAGTCATCAGCACATATAGGTCATTAAATCTTTGTGTGTGAACTTACATTATCTTTGTGTGTGAACTTACATTATCTTTGTGTGTGAACTTAACATTATCTTTGTGTGTGAACTTACATTATCTTTGTGTGTGAACTTAACATTATCTTTGTGTGTGAACTTAACATTATCTTTGTGTGTGAACTTACATTATCTTTGTGTGTGAACTTAACATTATCTTTGTGTGTGAACTTAACATTATCTTTGTGTGTGAACTTAACATTATCTTTGTGTGTGAACTTACATTATCTTTGTGTGTGAACTTACATTATCTTTGTGTGTGAACTTACATTATCTTTGTGTGTGAACTTACATTATCTTTGTGTGTGAACTTAACATTATCTTTGTGTGTGAACTTACATTATCTTTGTGTGTGAACTTACATTATCTTTGTGTGTGAACTTAACATTATCTTTGTGTGTGAACTTACATTATCTTTGCACGCAGCTATATCTGTTTATGTATTGTTCATTTCAAGGATTATGTTTACACCCAGTGATATCTGTTTATGTATTGTTCATTTCAAGGATTATGTTTATTCCATGCACACCATTTATACCGTAAACAGACTTGCAACTTTACTTTCATTTTGTTCTTCTTTTTCAGCAATCTGCGCCTTCAATGGAAGACTTCAAGGGACGATACTCTTCCAAGAAAAGCATGTAAGTAGCATTCATGTATGTTGTTAGTATTGAGCACCAGAGCTTCTTCTCTTTGGCATTTCCTTCTTCGTCTTTGCATTGAAAGCAATGGTCATCATGGTCGTACTCCTCTTTGTTGAAAGCCTTGAGAGGCCCTTCAACAATACGCGTTAATCATATACAATACCGACATAGGCAGAGCATTGCGAGGCCCTTCAACAATACGCGTTAATCATATACAATACCGACATAGGCAGAGCATTGCGAGGCCCTTCAACAATACGCGTTAATCATATACAATACCGACATAGGCAGAGCATTGCGAGGTCCTACAACAATACGCGTTAATCATATACAATACCGACATAGGCAGAGCATTGCGAGGCCCTTCAACAATACGCGTTAATCATATACAATACCGACATAGGCAGAGCATTGCGAGGTCCT